>NC_136069.1:11761687-11777052 GCF_964261635.1 Lissotriton helveticus | reverse complement strand
AAAAGAGAAGGGAAAGGAACAAGAATAGAATGAAAAAGAAGGAAAGGAAAAGAGCTTAGGAAAGTAAGGGGCTCTTGGAGATGCATGGTAAGCCAGAAGTATGTCTTAATATGACAGAGTAGCTTTGCGCATGTCTGGTGTATCAGCAGAGGGGTGGCGGTGGTGTGTTTGGGCTTCTGAGGATCTGTCACTGATGAGTATCATAGTCAAGGGGGGTCTGCCCATGTTAGCCCACATCTGACACCTTTGTGTACAAAATCCATTGTCAGTGTTAACACCAGATCAAATCTTGACTATTTCCTGTTGAAGGCCTCAAACTAAAGCTCAGAGGGATGATGGGTGCAGGAAGTCTGGGACCATTCCTCACTGTGTGAAGAATGAGGCAAACAGGATGCCAGATCATAGGGTACCCATGTTCTGTTAGTGGTAAGACTGTATATCAGAGTGATTGGAAAAATACCAGGGGGAGGCTGATTGTGCTGAGTCAAAACACTTTAAACAGTTGTTTGGATACCATAATTAATTCTATTGTAGCGTCAGTGAAGCTGCTAACAGGCTGTGGCCTTCAGTTCAAGGTCTGGCTGAAAGCCAGGCTCTGTGCCCAGAATGTACTGGGCAGAGCCCAAGGCCAGGTATAGTGATCAGTGGGGGTGGCGTGTTAAGCCGCGGGCTTGTGTAGCTTGTACTCTGAGGTCCCTAAGAGGAGTGTCTTACTTTCATGGCCTGGATAAAGTTCCAACTCCAAACCCAGAAATGGATGCATTGGAAGGACGAGGCCACTGGGTCCTTGGAGTAGGTGTTCCAGGTTGCAGGGCCTTGATGCAAACACTGGATAAAGGTCTAGCTGGAGCATCACTTGTGGGTAGTGTTACCTTCGGAAACTACACTGTGAGAGTAGTGATTGAGTGACAGGCATGAGATAGGTGCTATTCGATACTTGTCTCTTCAGACTCAGGCTTGGCAGCAAATCAGTTTGATGAAGCTGGAGTTCAAAGTGTCAACCAACAGCTCAGGCCTCCCTCTGCCCGGCTTGTTAATATTCAGTTTAAGTAGACACTTGTCAAGTGTTAGGCTGAGCACCTCACTGTCCCCATTCAAACCTTTGGGAGACCTCAAGAGTGCTGACTCGGCTAATATTTGATCCACCCGAGTTTATGAGTTCCACCCGGAGACCCCAAAATCATTTCTTTTGTTTTTATGAATTCTCAGATCCTGTGTCAGTACCAGAAGTGACCTTCAAGTGCAGGTCCAAGGGCACGGTCCAGCTCTTCTGTCGCGTGGACAATGGGACTGATCTCTCCTTCGCCTGGACCGTGAACGGGAAAGAGGAAGACAAAAGAACCTCCTCTCTGGAAATCCCAATAGGGAATGAGTTCATTGAGGTGACCTGCACCGCAAGAAACCAGATCAGCGAGAGTGCAAGCAAGCGCACAAACGTCACCTGCATGGGTAAGAACCACATGTGTGTAACTTTAGGTATCTGAGCTTGGATGTGGATGGGAATCCAGAGTCAGGTATGTCCAGAAAGGAGCATGCTCAGTGGGTTGCAACTACTTCTGTAAAATTTTGTGTCTGAGTGACTCACGTTATTTGTTAGTGTGCTAGAACATCCACACCGTAGTGTTTATTGAAAGTGTGTGATGTAGACCAGGTAGCTGCTTTACATATGTCACCTATTAGGATAGTACCCCGGAACGCCATAGAAGCAACTTTCTTTTGAGTAGAGTTTGCTCTAGGAGGAGCAGGTAAAATATTTTAGATTTAGCAAAACTTGTTTGAATGCATTTGGATATAGCCTCTGTGTTTTGAGGTTGGGAGAAAGCAGCAAAAAGTTGTTTAGTCTTTCCAAAAGTTTTTGTCCTATCAATGTAATACATGAGGGTTGTCGTGACAGCCAAAGTATGGAGAGCCTACTTCACAACAGACTCTGCTTGTGGGAAAAAGACAGGTAGATCGATTGATTGATTTAGATGGAAATGAGAGACTAACTTTGAAAGGAATTTGGGGGTGGTGCATAGGACAACGCTGTCTCTATAGGGTTGGAAGAAGGGTTCCTGTAAAGTTAATGTCTGAAGCTCACTGACATGGTTGAGTAAGGTAATGGCCATAAACAATGCCACCTTTCAGAAGAGAAAATTAAGGGGGCTAGTGTGGAGGGTCTCAAATGGAGTGCCCATGAGTCGTGTGTGGACAGTGTTAAGAGTCCATGAGGGTGCAGGTGGAACCAGGGGGCGAATCACTCTTTTGAGACCTGCCAAAAAGGCCTTAACAAATAGTGGGGCATATTAACAACAACTTGCGATAAATATCGCAAAGCGCGCTTAGCGCTATTTCATTTACGCCGAGATAGCGCATTATTATCAAGGCTTATCTCTGAGGTGATATGAAATCCAGCAATAGCAGTGAAAAGCGCCAGTATCGCCTGAAAACAAGAGTTAAATTGGAGGAGATAAGGAGATCCTTGCTGATACGCCCCAGTGACCTTAACCTTACAATGTACCTCCCATTATGTAGATGGCTTAATCGACTTTTAAGCAGGTGTTAAGATCCTGCGATAAGGGGGCTTAGTGCGATTAATCTTGTCGCTAATCGGGTATGCTGCAGGCTTGTTTATAAAGTGAAGCCTTGTTAGCGACTATTTCCATGTCGTTTTGCTCCATAACGCCTACTCTGCATGTCATTAGCGATGACATGCAGGGCGATAAGAAAACGGGATAAAACTCATGTAAACTAGCGCTGACAAGGCTTAGCGCAATCTTGCTGATAGTGCGATGTGAGTATCGCAGCTTTTTTGTCTTTTAAAGCCAGGAAAGCGGTGATATGGCCCTTGAAGATATGCCCCGGTATTCTGAAGAGAGAAATGTGTTACCCATTTTGAAGATACGCAGGTACTGCGGCAAGATGTAACCCTATAAATGTGAAGGCTAGGTCAGAGATAGATCTGTAAATGAAGCAAATAACATACGATGTTTTGTATTGTAGCCTTAAAAGGGACACATGGAAATGAAGTTTGGACCTTTGGCATTGTCCATCTGTGAGAAGTTGGCCTGATATATGATGTTTCCAATTCTGGAACCACCTTGTATCAGTCCAAATATCCCCTTATGGTGTCTGGTTGTAAGTCAACCTTATAGACAAGCTATCTTAATGGTAGCATAGACTAAGCAGCCTTAAAGGCTTAACTCAAGAGGTCGTGTTAAGCGAGCTGTTTTACCAATCACAATCCTGTAATATCAAAAGAAAGGACACCACACAAGTATATATTATAAAAATATATGTATGTATTACTCAAAATAATCCCCAGTACTCTTTATGAATAAAGGGGCACAAGCGTTAAATCAAAAGCACTGTTTAAACATACAAAGTTGCACAATTATGGATGAGGGCGAGGGGCCACTCAGACCATATACTAAACAAGTGGTATAAGAGATACCAATCGAGCAGTGGTTAGGCCTAGGGCCTAGGGAATCGCTGGGAGCAGTCGGGACAAGCAATGCTGAAGTCGGGAAAAGCCCGCGGGATTCGGATGCAGCGCTGAAAGCGCACGCATGCACCAATGTTAGTCAATGGTGCGTAAAAGTTACACAAATAGAAGTTAAGGACACTTCCGCTGAACCTAGAGGGACAAAACTTAAGACACAGACCCTAGAGGTGTGTACCAGTGTGGGAACACTGGCGTTGCAATGTTACCTCACCCACAGGAAGCGGGTGCACAGGGTCGAAGTAGTGTCGGGTTTCGTCACGCTGATTCTTGGTGCTTGGAGCTGAAGAGGCTGCAGGCGCTGTGAAGGAGAAGTGTCCGGTGGGATCCAAGGGTGGATCGAAGTTGAAAAGTCACTGAAAGCAGAGGGGACAGAGTCTGGGTCACTCAGCAGTGACCAGGATGGTACCAGGACGGAACCAGGCAATGTCGGGCGCAATCAGGTGGTCGTCGAGGAGCTTCTCTCCGCTGTCACGTGGGCTCTCGGGCATCTACGACGTCCAGAAGCAGGTCACGATCTGTCCCACGCAGGCTCTCGCCGTCGGCGCTGTCGGCTTCAAGATTGGCGCAAACAACACTTGGCAAAAGCAATCCACGCGGAACCGGGAGATTGCTTCTCACTTGGACCAGGAGGGTCAGAGTGGGGGCTCCTTTTCAGGGAAGCTGGTGCAAATCTAGAGCAACCAGAATCGCAAGTCGTTTTTCAAGTTTTGTCGGCTCAGGGGCCACAAGCCGGCTGGCAAGTGACCGGGCCAACGCGTTGAGCCAAAAGAAGCAGAAGGGCCCCACGCAGCACTCGTCGAGTGTAGAGGGGTGAACTTCGGTGCAAGAGTGGCTCAGGGTTGGGGCGTCTCAAACCCCCGTGTACAGCTTCGAGGGTCACTCGTGGGCTGCACGGTCAGCGTCCGTGGTCTTTTCAAGATGGCGTGCCCCACGCTTCCGGTCGCCTCCACGGGTCTCAGCTCTGCAGGGACTGTGGATCGGGCTGTTAGAAGGCAGGCAAGCTTGATCTCGTCGATCTCTGTCGCTCGAGTTCCGGCAGGAACTGCAACAAAGCAGACGTCGAGGGCTGGATGGTGCCTGTTTGCACAGGGTGGTCACTCCTTGACCACAAGGGAGATTCTTCAGTCTTCTACGTTGAGTAGGATGTCGAAGGGTCCAGAGTTTCGTTTCTTATGTTTCATCAGGATAATCTGAAGTGCATTGGCACTGCTCCCACTCTTATTCGAATCTGGGGGGCTGGATTACCTGCTAGGTCCCCTCCTATGGGTGGGACCCAGGAAGGGGGTGGATACACCCCTTTCCTTTGATCCAGGCCGCGCTGGGACTGGGGCTGGTGTGCCCCAGAACCGGTTTGACCGGATTATGCAAGGGGCAGCCTTGTGCTCCCCATGCACTGTCTGGTTTCTTTCAAACCTCCCTGCTACAATCCACTATCTCCTGTCTGGGGGGGTGTAACACCTCCCTGCGACAGCAAACCTTTTCTCCAGGCCCCTTGGGCTGAGTTTCGGTCAGCTTCAGACTTGTGTCTGTGGCAGAAGCATCCATTTTGTGGATCTGAGGCCCTTTTAGAAATTAACCGCATTTAAGTAAAGTAACATGTCTTACCCCTCTAGAGGGGTGGAATGCTATCCCCGTCGCCAGAACTGGCGAGGGGATAGTATTCCAAATCGTATGACACCTTACACGACATGTTTTGATAAAGCCAAACCAAAGTTGCTATATAACCGCGAGGATTATAATGCACTTAATAGTATATGGTATGGCATTATCCTGAAACAGTTTAGGGATTTGTTCCAGACGGCTGCAGACAGGCTCAGCTCATGCTAGAGCTCCATCTCACATTAAACCACACACTCTGCCTCCAGGATTGATGAGGCCTTCCATAGGAGTGGCTCACAGGTTTATATGTGTCCAGATATAGGTTTAGATATAGGTATACTATATCTAAGCAAGGGGTGATTACACCACCTTACCCCAGCTGAGTGATCAGCCAGTTGTGTCAATTTAAGAACCAGCCAGGGGTGGCAAAAGATATGCTGCAGCCCCTGGTAGGCCTTGGTGGCCCCTATGCCCTGAGCACCTATAGTGCATGGTACAGGGGCTGACAAGGAGTCCATTTCCAATTGTGGTATGTACCTATAGCACATGTATTAATAATTTAGAGAGAGAACAGCAGGCTGGGGGTCTGATTAGCAGGCCCACAGCCTCAGTAGTCGAAAACCAGTGAAGCAAAAAGCAAAAATTTGGGGTGACCATAGGATAGCAGACCCTACTCTCCTACACCATCCCAAAAGGTACTCAGCTAACAGTTGGATGCTGTGATGGAGAGCCCAATGCCAAATGGTTTGAGAGAGCTGAGACAACTGTGGAGCGTCTGTTCCCCCTGTTGCTGTAGGTAATACATGGCTATCATATTGTCCATCCAGACTAGGACAACCTTGCCTATTAGGTGCGGTAGGAACGCTTTAAATCTAGGTGAACAGCTAGAAGGTCTAGGTAGCTGATGCGGAGACCCAGGTACTTGGTCTCCCACAGGCCCAGCACTGTCAAATCTTGTAAGTGTGCACTCCGCCCGTGATTGATGCTTCCATTGTAACAATGGCATGCAGAACAGGGTCGAGGAAAGGCCGCCCCTCAACAGGTTGTTGGTTTTCCACCACTGCAGAGAGTAATGATTTTGGCGGCCGATCAACACTAGATCACATCAATGACCCTCTGCCTGAGACCACTGTTGAGCTAAGCATTCCTGCGACAGACGCATCTGTAGCATCTGTAGCCTCAGATGAGGTACTATGGCGAGGCAGGAGGCCATCCCGCCTAAGAGGTGCATGGCCGTCCTCACTGTGAGCTGCTAATTTGGTTGAAATAAGGGGATTAGAGTTTGAAAAGACTGGATCCTTGCAGAATCGGGATAGGATAGGCCTACATGTGCATTGAGAAGGCAAGGCTGCATCTGTAGGGGCTGGACGTGGGACTTGATGAAATTGATGGTGAACCCTAGGTGATCAAGCAGATCTATTGTGATGTGCAAGTGGTTTTGACACTGTTGAAGAGTGGCAGCTTTGATACGCAAATCTTCTCGATACAGGAACATGTGGATGACGTGTCTGCGCAAGTGAGATGGGACTACTACAAGTTACTTGGTGAATACCCGAGGCGCAGTAGTTACCCCAAAGGGAAGGACTTTGAATTGGTAGCGTCTTCCACCTAGCACAAACCTGAGATATCAGCGATGTGCCGGGTGTATTGGAATGTGGAAGTACGCCTCCTTTAGGTCCAGCGCAGCCATGAAGTCTCCCTGCTGAAGAAGTGGAATGACATCCTGAATGGTTGCCATATGAAAGTGTTCTGATAGGATGTACTTGTTCAAAGGCCTGAGGCCAGCATCTGATATAACAAGCCATCCTTTGGGTATTAGGAAATATAATGAGTAAACTCCTATACCTTGCTGATGGAAGGGGACTGATTCTATAGCCCCTTTGAGCATGAGGGCGTTGACCTCCTCTTTGAGAAGTGTTTGATGTTTCACTGTATGTGCGAGGTGGAATGTTGGGAGGTGTGGCAGAGACCTCCAGACAGTAACCATGTTGGGTAATATCCAAAACCTAACACCCACTGGTATCAGGTGAGGGTTTGCCATGTGGGTAGAACATTTTGGAAACATTCCCGACGGGTGTTATACGGTCAAGAGGAAGAAGAGGGAAGTCAGGGATTCTTTGGGGGTGTAGCTCCTTTTGAGAAACTATCTTTGCCTCTGCCTATGTAGGATCCCCTGAAGTAACCCCTGGGAGAAGTGAGCTACCCCTCGGTGCAATGGTAAGAGGTGGATATTGACTCCTGACAGGTCAATATCATAGGTGCCCCACGAGTCGCCCTGTGGAGGAATGTCAAAAGTGTTCCCCCAACCATGGCCAGGTATGTCAGATTGTGGCGACCCCTGAGGTGAAAAGTCAAGTGGACCCCCTTGAGAATAAGGTGGTGAGAGTGATAGTAAAGGAGGTGGAATGGGTGGGATGATGGTGCAAGAGGTAAGGGAGTGCTAGCCGTATCTGCCTTCTTGGTGGCACAGCAGCAGCCGAAGGGCGGGCAAGGATGTGACCATTATGAGTCTGGATGACAAGTTGTTTTGTCTGGAGTCCAGCTATTCCTGTAGTCAATAGAGGATGGGCTACACTGTTGTGCTAGAATTTGGTTGCAAAATGTTCAGATTTGAAAGGGTTTTTCGTATTGGTGTCAATGGTCCACTCGACATTGTGGCAGAGGAAGTTGATGCCGTATGTCGTTTCAGCTCAATGGCAAGAGGCGTTCTGATGTTGAGGTAGTCGGGCCAACGCAGTTGGCTTGGATGGTTTCTTTAGCACCGAGCCGGAGCCGGGCAGGGTGTCTGAAGCAGTTATTCGGTACCGACCATGGCCTAAAGGTAGTGGCGGACCGAGAGTCTCTGTTTGGTGTTCCAGAGGGCCTTCTTGAGAGACACGATGGAGACAGGAGTGGGACTTGATGGGCCATATGCGCCCGGCTCAATGAAAATATGAACACCGTCCATACACAAGGGAAAAGATGAAGCACAATCGAACTGTATACCGATGGAGTGGAAGGTACCATGTGAACTGAAAAGAGCAATACTTTGGTGTCAAATTGAAGCACCAGAGCACACGTACGAACCCGACAGCGGAAAGGAAATAATCTAACAATAGGGTCGATGCCCATGGGAATTATCACCAAAAGGAGGAGTCAGTCTACCTTGTGACTTGAAAGACTTCTTTGAAGAAAAACAACTTGTACACAGCCAGACCCAAGACTAGATGGCATGAGTATGCAAAGTATGTGTGTCTACAGTCACAAATGAATGTCTTAAACATAAACTTTCTCACAGGTGAAGTCAACCATTTAAGTGCACTTATCCTGATCCTGATCAACAAAATTGCTGAGATTGAATCTTCTAGGAATACTCCCACAGGAGAGTCAGTTAAGGCTACTAGCCCTCAGTCTAAGTTGTCTGATATAAGGGCGTGCCACCAAGACATTTAGTGCTGTCTCTATTAGACTCAACGCTGGTGCGGTGGGGTCGAACGGTATGAATAGGCATATTTCAAGGAGGGTTGAGCCGGGGACATCGTTTACACGGGGAATAGCAGTAACCTGTAACTCATTCCAAACTAATAAGGACTTGGTGTGGAAGCAAATCCCAGTCCCGCAAAGACAACCCCCCTACTTATCGATCTTAATAACAATCAGGGAAAAGTAAGGGCCCACCTAAATATCCCTCGTGACTCCTGTACAATCAACCTACCCAGCGAACATTGCACAATGGGGCATATTATCAAGAACGGCGTTAAAATGACCGCCACTTTAGCGGCAGGATACTGCTGCTAAAGCAGCGATAATGGGCTTGATAATAGGCCCTTGTGAATTCCCATGGAAGCCCAGGTTCACACCAGAACTACCCATCTCACAGCACGGAGCAGGAGAACTGTGTGAAATGGTGGTTGCATTCAGGGTGCACAAGAGTTACTGGCAAAGATTCTATAGAATCCACCGACATAAACCTTTATCAGGTGAGATTGACAATCACCCCGCCCTCTATAGGGAAGGCACTCCTTACTCATTTACTCACTGTGCAAGGTGCGGAGTAGCATCATTTGACTCAACTCTTTTATCTTGTTAAGGACACATATATATGTGTATATGTTTGACCATACGTACTCACATATATTAATCATAATCAAAATGCGAAATGCACTACTATAGAAAGTGCAGCAATGGAGTGTTCTAAACCGGATATGTGCATTAACTATTTTCTTTCAGGGACATCTGGCCCATCAATAAAATTCATTTATAGGCTAAGATTGTACTGGGGTTGCGCTAAAATGCATTTAATACAGTGCATTCTCCAAAGGTTAGAAAAGAATGAATCGCGAGAGGGATGTATGTCATGACAACACAGACTTTACACCGCGCTACCATTACAACACATCCATCACAACGCAAGTTGTTACAACGACTTGCGCTGTAGGCGCTGGATTTAGGAAGAGTATGATTTACTATTCCAACTCCAGCCTACGTAACAGTGGGGAAGGTGTTGGAATAGTAAATCATACTATTCCTTAGTATATAGCGGCATCCAGCGCAAGTCGTTGTAACGACTTGCGTTGTGATGGCTGTGTCGTAATGGTAGCGCGATGTAAAGCCTGCGTTGTAATGGCTGTCTCCCTCGCGAGAGTGTTGGGGTTATGCCTATAACATGGTCAATTGTTGTTCAAATTATTAAAAGTGTATCCATGTGTGAAAGTACAATGCATATTTATATATGAATAATTTTATATATTATTGATGTATTTACAGGATTATATGTGTGATGCACAATTAAATACCTTTGAAAGTATCTTGCTAAGTTAGCGTGACTGTGGGCCTTAAGCTTACAGTTGAGACATTTAACATTTAACGTTAAAGTGGTTTTCGATGTATTTTTCTTTCCTTTCCAGGTGCAGACCAAAGCATTTTTAGCTAGTGAAGGAACATTGTATTTTTAAGATAGTGAGGCGAGAAGAACTGGTGGGTCAATTCAATTTAATGAGAAGAGCATGGGAGTGCTACCAGTTGGCAATATCTGTGAAAGGGAGGAATTGAAGGACGCCTCAGAAGTGGAGACTGGAATATGGGAGTATCGTACCAGGCCCGAGACATTTCATGGAAAATTAAATTAACGAGGTTGAATAATGTGAGGTCAGGTGTCTCGATCACTCTGTGTGTTTCTTATTAGTCCACCTACTTTGTAGTCAGACCAATGCCTTTAGACTTCGAGAGGCAAAGATCTCTCCTGACTTCTGATTGTGTGGCTTTATGCTGTACATGATCCTTTATTTACAGAACTTCTACAGAAGTTCAGATGCTAACACCTTTCTTGCTTCTGGATTAATAGGGTTTCCTTAACTCTTAGTTTAGTGTAGAGATAGCCAGATACTGTAAATCTTTTCCATGTATGGAGATAAGGATCGAAGCCATTCCTCCACTCATCAGATTTTATTCTTAATTTCCTGCATTGCAATTACGGAAATCTTGATTTGTTCTTTTCTGCTTAGGTCGAATATTGTACGTCAACTTGGTCTTCCCTTAGTAATCCTGTATACTTATAGTATGTTTTTGCAATTGATTTAAATTACCTTGGCTTTGAGTTTGTGATAGATAACCTTTACCTTCAACTTTAAGATACGGACTCTGACTCTCAACGTGTGGTCACATTGGTCACACTGTTTATGAAATCTAAATTTGTTAGTGACCCCTTTTCTTCTCAGGCTACAACAAAGGTCTATTGACTTAGAGAAAATTGAAAGGTTGGCCTGGAGCTTCATCAGGCCCATCTAGCAAGGGAGTTGAGCCTTCACCTAGCCCATTTTCAGCAAGAAATAGAAGGTTTGGGCTACAATAGGCAGGTCCCATCATCCACTTCCTCCTCTCTTCCTACTAGAATGAATTTACAACCTGATTTATTTCCAGAAGATGGTCAAACCCTGAGCCCCCTCAGCCTCTCCCATGCATCAGCAGTCCATTCCAGCTGTGATGATCCTATCCCGCCTTCTGTCGAGGGAGTCCTATCAGAGCCCTCGCCCACTCTCATGCCGCGCAGAAGCAGAGAGAGAGGCCACACACCTCAAAGAGGGTGGTACAGAGTAGGAGATGCTCCTCGGCTAGAAGGATTTTTTTAGGGTTTGTCATAGCCAAGTTGTTCATCCCAATTTGTGGAAACAAAAAATTGCGGAATACAAAACTGAGATCAGAAGCTCTAAGGCACAATACTTCTCTCAGTTGATATGTAAAAGCTCTAATAGCACTAGAAGTATTTTTACCATTCTGAACAGCATCACTAAACCGGAGCGTTCTAGGAAGGTGATAACTCCCTCTCAGGTACTCTGTGAGAACCTGGCAGGATTTTTTCTAGAGAAGATCCAGCGGATCATTGATGACCTTAACGATGGGCAAACAGTAGCTGGGAATTTCTCAGTGGAGGATACCAGCATAGTAGCTGGTTGCTTGTTGAGTGAGGTAAAGATTAAGGGGAAGGGATCTATGTATCAGGATGCGAACTGTCTATTGCAGTTTCAGCCTTAATCCTCAGAGGAGTTTAGTAAATTGGCACAGGGTATCTCCTCTGGATCCCCTTTAGATCCCCTCCCACATAGGATCTGGAAAGAATATGGGGAGGAATTGTTTCCCACTCTCCGCCTCATTTGCAATCAGTCTTTAACCACCAGTGTGGTTCCCACCAAATGGAAACAAGCCCTGGTTGTCTCCTCTGCTGAAAAAACCATCCTTAGACCCGGAATGTGCACAAAACTATAGGCCCATTTCTTTGCTACCTTTCCCCTCAAAAATTGCAGAACGTACTGTTAGCACTGCTCTCTCTGCATATTTGGAACAAGCTAATGTACTGGAGGAGGCACAATTCGGCTTTCGACCGGCGCACGGGACGGAGTCAGCACTGGTGACGGTCATGGACGAGCTTCGGAGGCGGACAGACAGGGGTCAGGCAGTGGCATTGGTCCTGCTTGACCTGCCTGCCGCCTTCGATACTGTAGATCATAAGCTCCTGCTGGATAGACTGAGTGGGGTCGGAGTGAGGGGTTGCAAGACAGACAGCAGGCTCTCCCCCCATTTCAGTCTGCTTTCTCTGATATACGGCATGGTGTGCCTCAGGGCTCAGCAATCAGTCCTACTTTGTTTAATGTTTATTTAAGACCTTTAATTGATGTTATTAAAGCACACAACATTAGCACAGTAAATTATGCAGATGATACTCAGCTGATCCTATCTATGGAGGGTGAGAACGCGACCTCTGGGGAGGTATTTCACGAGTGCCTTCGGGATACAGCCTCCTGGTTACGAAAAAACTCATTGCAATTCAATGCCGGAAAGACAGAGGTGATTTACTGTGTAGCATCTAAGATTCCTCCCCCCTTTCCTGACAATTTCTGACAATTTCTGGCCTCCGGAAACACCAATGACAATACAGCCAGTGCATACAGCTCGGAACCTGGCCTTTATATTTGACAGTAGACTTACGTTAGAAGCTCAGGTAACTAAGACAACGGCTTCTTGTTTTGCAATTATCCAGTCTCTTCGAAAAAAAATTCCTTTACTCCCTTTTCAGGCTCGGGCTCAAGTTGCACGATGTACAATACTTAGCCGGCTCGATTACGGCAATGCCCTTCTGCTAAACTCTCCGGAATTTGTACTGGATAGACTGCAGAGAATCCAGTCAGCAGCTGCCAAACTAGTACTGGGTCTTCCTAGAAGAGCCTCGGCATCTGCAGCCCTAGCAACACTCCATTGGCTTGCCTTGAGACTGTTTGAAGTGGCTGCGGCTAAGCTCTGGAATAGTCTGCCCTGTGAAATCAGACAAATTCAGGAGCTACTCCCATTCAGAAAAGCCATTAAGACCTGGCTATTTCCTACACTCTAGTTGTCGCCACACTGCACACACTCCCATTCCTTGAGCTGTTCAGCGCCAGGATGCCTGCCAGGCGATAGTGCGCTTTAAAAGTCCCATAAATAAATAAATAATAAAATAATAAATAAATAAAGTTTGAGCCAATAGCATGCTTGGTTTTCTTGCTAAAAAGTATTCAGCCTACGTTACTCTGTAGAGATTGTTTTTAGACCATAGAACCCCTAATAAGTCCAACAAATAGACCAATCATAGACCTGCAGGATACAGCCATGAGTATGTAAGGGGTGGGTGGGAAGCCATTTTAAGGAACACCCTACACTAAGGGATACCAAACCCTCCCAGGCAGAACTTCAAGAGTCCATTCACTCCAGTGTCCAGAAGCACAAAGTCAATATTGTCACAAGCGACACCCCTCCCACAGCAGAACACAAAGATTTCTCTGTACAGAAGCATCCATTTTAGACTTCTCTCTCTGTCTTTTTCAGTTGCTGTGTCTGAGCCAGAGGTGGAAGCCACTTGTCCTCCTAACGGCACCGTCCGGCTCAGCTGCCTCTTGGCCAATGGGACCGCGCCCTTGTTTTCCTGGAGTGTGAATGGGACTCAGCAAAACGCCTCAGGTCAAGAACTTACCATAGATGCTGCTGTGCTGCTCAACGCCACCTGCACCGCCAGCAACCTGATCAGTCAGAGAGAAAGCAAGCCTGTGAATGTCACTTGCACTGGTAAGAGCAAACATTCTATGGGCCAGTGGCCTGTGTTTGCACTCATCTGCATACTGTCTGTGAAAGAGATTTGAAAAGTAGTAAATCCACACCTGTGAAAGTACTCCATCGAAGGGTTGCTAATTAATACTGTTTGGTATTAACAAGCATTGGTAGTAGTAAGCCATTATTTTGTTTTCTTTCTCTCTTCTGTTTTCCATGGTTAATATCTCCACTTTACACCCAATAATTCTGAGGGTGTTTCTATTTGCAAACAAGGAAGAAGATTTACTCGCTGTTTGTGCTAGAGTAAATCTCCAACCCTTTGTAGAGTAGGAAAGGGTCTGAGAGGAGTTTGTGAATACCCACAAACTCACTGGGTTGTGAGCATCCACAAATTCTCAAAGCTCACCAGCATCAATCCACTCACACACCACGCCTTGTGGGGTTGACTGTTGTGTAATTGTATTGTCACCGTGTACCTTTAGTCAGAAGTACATATATTTACATTTCCTTGGTATCTCTTTATGGACACCTAATAGGTAGAATTGCATCTATCATAGGACACGACCAAATCTTTGTACGGTCTCCTTCCTTGAGCCCAGATGTTTCCTCAAGAATGCTCCAAAAAGCTTCAGAGGGCTGTACCCCTCCACTTATCAAATGTTTCTTCATAATACTTCAAGAAGTTTTCTACATTGTAAAGGTTTATTATGGAAGTTTAAAATAATAAGTGTAATAGATAATAATTAAATGTGTTTTATTTTAATAGTAATTCTAATTAAAGGATCGATAGATAGATAGATAGATAGATAGATAGATAGATAGATAGATAGATAGATAGATAGATAGAGTGAGGGCGATAGATAGATAGATAGATAGATAGATAGATAGATAGATAGATAGATAGATAGATAGACAGCGATAGATAGATAGATAGATAGATAGATAGATAGATAGATAGATAGATAGATAGATAGATAGATAGATAGATAGATAGACAGCGATAGATAGATAGATAGATAGATGGACAGATAGATAGATAGACAGATAGATAGATAGAGGGCGATAGATAGATAGATAGATCGAGTGAGGTAGATAGATAGATAGATAGATAGATAGATAGATAGATAGATAGATAGATAGATAGATAGATAGATAGATAGATAGATAGAGTGAGGGCGATAGATAGATAGATAGATAGATAGATAGATAGATAGATAGATAGATAGATAGATAGATAGATAGATAGATAGATAGATAGATAGATAGATAGATAGATAGATAGATAGATAGAGTGGGGGCGATAGATAGATAGATAGATAGATAGATAGATAGATAGATAGATAGATAGATAGATAGATAGATAGATAGATAGATAGATAGATAGATAGATAGATAGATAGATAGATAGATAAATAGATAGATAGAGTGAGGGTGATAGATAGATAGATAGATAGATAGATAGATAGATAGATAGATAGATAGATAGATAGATAGATAGATAGATAGATAGATAGATAGATAGATAGATAGATAGATAGATAGATAGATAGATAGATAGATAGATAGAGTGGGGGCGATAGATAGATAGATAGATAGATAGATAGATAGATAGATAGATAGATAGATAGATAGATAGATAGATAGATAGATAGATAGATAGATAGAGTGAGGGCAATAGATAGATAGATAGAGTGAGAGCAATAGATAGATAGATAGATAGATAGAT